>NC_136071.1:442236363-442247296 GCF_964261635.1 Lissotriton helveticus | reverse complement strand
CTCTTCCCTCTGCCCTCTTCCCTCCTCTTCCCTGTGCCCTCTTCCCTCCTCCTCCTCCCTCTGCCCTCCTCCGTCCTCCTCCTCCCTCTGCCCTCTTCCCTCCTCCTCCCTCTGCCCTCTTCCCTCCTCCTCCCTCTGCCCTCTTCCCTCCTCCTCCCTCTCCCCTCTCCTTCCCCTTCCCCTCCTCCCCCTCTCCTGTCCCCCTCCCCTCTCCTGTCCCCCTCCCCCTCTCCTCTACTCCCCCTCCCTCTTCCACCCCTTCCCTCTTCCCACCCCTCCCTTTTCCCACCCCCTCCCTCCCTGCCCCCTCCCTCTTCCACCCCTCCCCGCCCCTCCCTCTTCCCACCCCTCCCCGCCCCCTCCCTCTTCCCTCCCTCCTCCCTCCTCCCTCCCTATTCCATCTTACCTCCTCCTCCCTCTCCCACTTCCCTCCTCCTCCCTCTCGCACTCCCCCCACTCCCCCCTCCCCCACTCCCCCCCTCCCCCACTCCCCTCCCTCCTCCTCCCCTCCCTCCTCCTCTCCCACTTCCTCCCCTCCTCCCTCTCCCACTTCCTCCCTCCTCCCTCCTCCTCCCTCTCCCACTTCCCCTCCTCCCTCCTCCTCCCTCTCCCACTTACCCCTCCCATCTCCTCCTCCCTCTCCCACTTACCCCTCCTCCCTCCTCCTCCCTCTCCCACTTACCCCTCCTCCCTCCTCCTCCCTCTCCCACTTACCCCCCCTCCTCCTCCCTCTCCCACTTTCCCCCTCCTCCTCCCTCTCCCACTTCCCTCACTCATCCCTCTTCCCCTACTCTTCCTCCCTCAGGGGAGTTGACAATAAGGGTATCCTGTATCTGGGAGATGTCTCCCAGGGCCAGACTACTCATTAGAAATTTGGCCTCCAAGGAGTTGAACTCTGATATCGGTAAAACTTGGTATGTGCCAGGGTATATATCTGCTTCAGGTCTTGGAAAGAACGTATATGAGATCCAAACCCATCATGATGGCTCATTCATAAAATCCCTATGAGTTCCCATGCCCTAAATCCACATAGCGTCGCTTCCTCCCCAACCAAGCACCATAATGGGAAAGGACCGACGTAGGATAGCTGTCTCGGCGTGCGTGTCTTCGTAGTTTGATCGATGTTTGAAGGTCCAACTCCAGGTAGCACCAAATCTGATTGCCATTAGGGCAGACTGTTGGAGAGACCAGGTGAGGGAAAGGGTTTAAGGGAGGGAACAGCATGAAAGGAGACTTGTAGGAAAGAATTAATAGCCTCTCAACTTTATACATTGAGTACTTTGGTGGTTCTAGTTCAAACACGCTTCAAAAATTACCAGGCAACTATTCATATGGATCACTTAAGTTCAGTGCAATAGCAAGCGGTCTGTTTACGGAAGTATTGTTCAACATGTCATCTTACAACAATAGCAGAGTTCAAAACTTAATAAACTAGACTAATTGAAGTCTGATGCTTTGTTCATTTACACAGTAAAGTTTAAACAAATTATAACAAGAGTATTTCTCACCACAAAACTCATTTCGATTTCAATTCTCCCCACTGAAGTAAGCAGTACAGTATCTTGCTTCTCCCTCCACTATAGGGCCCCTGCTCCTCACTCCATATTCGAAAATCTAACCACCGGCATAAGCAAAGAAAATCCAGAAAACGTCCGAGATTGTCTAAATACCAAGCTTGTGGTAACTGGAGCAGCTTGTTTTTATAGTGGGGCCTATCCCAAGCCTGCGTCATGTTCCTGTACATGTTGTATCTGCCGGTGACAGTAAACATTGCAGAACACTTTTCTGTAATCGGGGTTTACAATTACATTGTTTCTGTTTACTGTGAAAAGTAATCATTGGGGCATAATGAAATGAAAATTTAGACAAGAAAAGGAAATTAACACAAATAAATATATATATGTGATCAAGGCCGGGGCGACCCGGCTGAAACGAGTCATGTTGTGTGAAGGCTAATAAAACGCACGTAAATTTGAGAACCTTTGTGTGGTCCGTTCCTGTTGAAGGAGTTTGCTTTTTCTGAGGATTGTTTTTATATATATATATATATATTCACTGAAAAAACCATAGGTTAGAGACCATATATAGTTAGGAATTAGCATTTACAAAACCTTGAAAATTCACTGAAAAAACCATAGGTTATAGACCATATATAGTTAGGGATTAGCATTTAAAAAACCTTATTTTACTCACACAAAACCATTGAAATTCCATATATAGTTAGTTGCACTAACTATATATCGCGCACCCGCAATCCACTGCTGATGATGTCACATATTACATCATTCATGACATGGTCAGTGACATCACTGATGACATCACTGATGACATCTCAAATGACATCACTGATGACATCATCCAGTGACTGTGTGTTTCTGTAAAGTTTAAATAATGTTTTACATATTGAAGAATGAGTAGATGTAGAAGTGTCTGGATGAAGGTTAGTAGGTGCGTGACTGACTGTATGAGTGAGTGATTTAAATGTGTCTCACTGAGTGCATGGGTTAGTGACTAAACTGTCTTAATTTGTGCATCATTATGTCTGTTGTTCTGTAAACTGCTGCATGTGTTGATCAGTAGCTATATGAGTAACTATATGGGTTATTGATTGATTGCCCAAGTATTTGTATGGGAGACTGAGTGTGTGTGTGGCTGGCTGGGAGGTGTGTGACTCTGTGCAGATCAATGTGTACTTGTATCAATGATTGTATAAGAGAGTAAGTATGTGTTAGTATATGTTTCAAAATGTAAGGTGCTCTATGTTTAACTGTATAGATTAGAAAATGGAAGTGTGATTGATTCTTTACAGGACTGACTAGGTGTGTGAGTAACTCCATGGATGAGTGACAGAGTGTGAGAGTCTGTATAGGTGTATGAGTGCATATGATAGTGTTGTAAAGATGAGTGATTGTATGTATGAATGATTGTATGGGTAAATGAGTGAATGTGTGTGTAAACATAGGAATCACTGAGTGCGTATGTAGTAACTAGTATTGGTGTGTCAATGGTTTCAAAAATTATACTCTGTATTTAACACTGGGTGTAACAGAGGTTATATTAAAGTGTGAGGAGATGCATTGTATTGTCACATGAATGATATCATCAGTGATGTGGTCATTGATGTCAAATGAGATGTCATCAGTGATGTCATCAGTGATGTCATTTGAGATGTCATCAGTGATGTCATTTGAGATGTTATCAGTGATGTCATTTGAGATGTCATCAGTGATGTCATCAGTGATGTCATCAGTGATGTCATTTGAGATGTCATCAGTGATGTCATCAGTGATGTCACTGACCATGTCATGAATGATGTAATATGTGACATCATCATCAGCAGTGGATTGCGGGTGCGCGATATATAGTTAGTGCAACTAACTATATATGGAATTTCAATGGTTTTGTGTGAGTAAAATAAGGTTTTTAAATGCTAATCCCTAACTATATATGGTCTATAACCTATGGTTTTTTCAGTGAATTTTCAAGGTTTTGTAAATGCTAATTCCTAACTATATATGGTCTCTAACCTATGGTTTTTTCAGTGAATTTCAATGGTTTTTTAATAGCAAATATCATGAGCTGTCGAATGTCAAGTACGTGGTAAGTAAAAACATTTTCGTGTTTATGCACACTGATCTGCTTTGAATGCTGCCCCCCCTCCCCCTCATTTCTATTAGGAGTACTCTCTCTTTGCAGATAGTGAAGGGTAGTTAACGCAGGCCTTTGCCCCCGTTGTAATCCGTCGTGCCTGCTTCTCTCTCCATTTGATTGATTGTTATCCAAGCATTTACTGTTTTAGAATTGTTTCTCTTTGGTTCATTCTCTATTTACAAACAAGCACAGAGTCGCAATACTCTGTTTAGTCTTTGCAGATAGTGAAAAATCGTGTTAAAAAACAAAAGGAATCGAGCAAAATCAGTAGGCCACTAATGGGATCTCTTTTTGACCTCGCTAAAATAGAAACATTAGGAACAACCCCTCATGAGAAATACGAAACTAGTGAGATGAACTGAGCTCCACACCATGATGGCTGCAAGACAGCTCGGCTCCGCCACCCACCCCGCCCAAAATAACGATAAACTCTATGCAAATATTATAAATATATACAACACACCAGCAAAGTAACAGGGTAAAACATTTTATTAAATAACTATTTACATAACTATTTTATACTTTTTGTTGCCCGATCCGGCTAGCTCAATCGATCGAGCATGAAACTCATGCACTCTGATAATTCAAAGTTTTGAGGAGTGCTTGTAACACTGTCTGAAGCCTATTTGCACTTGCTACAGCTTCACTATTCTCAATGTAAGTGGGGGCTGTTTGAGGACGTGACTGCATTTGAAAACAATGTGATGCGGTGCCACCCTGAACCGCTTGACGGAGGCCCCCGAGGGACGGTGTCATGGCGCGGACTCGGAGGGGGCGCTTGGCTCCGGCCCCCTCCGCAAGTCGTGTTGCCCTGGTGTGGCCTGAGATCGCCCCCGACATAGGTGGCCGGCTCCCGGGGTCAAGCGGAACTTTTTGCCTTTTGGTGACTCTTCTATTCTTGCCCTTGTCCCACAATCCGTTTCACCTAAAGACACGCTGTAGTGGGGCGCCCCTTTACCGTTTCAGTTGCCATTCCGCCCGCTTTTGCTATACTGTGCCTCTTCCGCTATTCAGCTGTTTACCGCCTGCTCTTTTGACTACAGCGTCTCGCTCACCATGTACTTGAGTTGTTCCCGCTCTTGCGGTGCAGCGATAGGTGGCTGCCACAGGACTCTCAAAATGGCGGCCGGCTCTTCAGATTTGGGCGTGGTCCACTAAAATGGGCCTGCAACACCTTGGAACTCGGACGCTTGTCTGCTAGAGCTTGGGCTCCATTCTCGAAAGCGTCCCCTCAGCCTTGAAGATTCTACAAAAGTCTTGGGGGCCCCCGACTCCCGCAGGCTTCTGGTGGGGAGCGGCTAGCATGATTGCTCGTGGAATGGCCACGACGGAGCTACGAAATGGTGGTGCTCTCATGCTAACGCCAGCTTCAGTCTGAAACATCCAGAAACACTGTACTCTACCAATTCGATCAGTTCCGGTAGCGCCCCAACGTGACCCGGTAGAGAAGAACTTGCCCTCCCCTCTTTGACTGATGGTTCTTGTTGCCCGTCCCTTCTGTTGTCATTTAACAGAACTATTTAGCCTGCTGAAAGGGGTTGTGTTCCGACCGCTGGTTGGTGGAGACATTTTGACTATATTCTGGACCTGCGTTGTCGCGTAATGCGTCATATGACGCGCCGCGTTAGCGCATCCGGAAGTGCTCCGGTGCGCGAAGCGCAGCTTCCCGGAAGCGATCTGGGGCGCGGCGCGCAGCGCGTAACGTAAGCATAACAGGTCATGTGACTTGTTAATAAAACTTTTCATTGGTTCATTTTACTTTTCTTATTCTAATGATGAAAGGCTTGGTCATATGACCTAAAAATTACGCTTTTTATTACTTTCGAACATTATTTTTTCTTAAACATATGTTATAATGTTCCAGGCTAATGTACTTTCCCGGGAAATCTACAACTGTCCTGCAAGTAAAATATATTCCTTTTTCGAGAAAAAGGGCGTTTCTTCGTCCCATGACGGAGCCGTTGAGCAAAAGAGGCTCGGCCTGCTGTCTTAGTCGCCGATACACCTGAATATCAGATTCTTATCGATCACTTTATGTTGCAGAAGTAGAAACACAACAGCCCTTGACCATTTATCTTTACTGCGTTCCTGCGTATTATACCTTTTACCCTTCATGTAATTGGACTGCTTTATTTCACTTGCCTTTTACTGATTCTAAAACAGTGACTATTATTAAAAACTTTACCAATGTAAATACTACTACCATGTTTTCTTTTAAAAACCTTTATTGTGAAAATGTCAGTATACAAATACGGGCCTATAACCACGTGGGCCGGCCACGGAGCAAACTGTAATCATATATGATGAGTAGACATTTACACTGTAGAGGAACGTAACGGGCGGGCCATTAGGTTGCAAGAACTAAGGTGTCTAACAGTTGCGGAATCGGTGGACGTACATTTTATAATTAAAATACGACAGAGCCAGTTACAATAAAATTATCTAGATATACATTTGCGGGCAAGTACCATGGGTGACGTTAATTCGAACTTTCAATAGTACAGTAATCAATAACACATCAGAACTTAATATCAATAGGGATGTCGAAATATTCAATCAATTCTCGTCCCCGCCCGCCATGTGCTTCAAAACTGCATACGTATCTCGTGATTTCAAGGTTCAGCAACCAGTACACAACAAGGAGTTACGAGTCCCATTTATTCCGGCGCCATTTTGGGCGTGGACGGGCAGGTCCAGGATATAGTCAAAATGTCTCTACCAACCATCGACTATGATGATGTTCATATGCTGTATTTATTAGAGTAACACTTGATGGAGAGCGGTAATTTCTTCTGGTAGTTTCTCAATGCAAAACCATCATGCTACCTCTAATTTACCGCTCAAAAGGTGTTGGGCCCTTCACACCATGTATTACCTTCAGGAGATTTAAATAAACCTGAACAGTCAAAAATGCAATTTTATTATTCAAGCCAATAAAGAGAGTTGTTGAGTATTTTAAAGGGTTTTATTTTCTAGTCAAAAAGTTAATTTTTCTCTGACCCTTTATTCATTAGTAAAATATCAATCAGGTTACAGAATTTGGAAAACAGGAAAAATATCAATAATACAGAACACATTACAGTCTGCATATAAGCATTACATGTAGTTATGAAAAATGTGGCGCAAAAGTCTTAAAGAGTTTCTAAGAAAAATAGTCTTGCAAAGCTAATCAGTACTTAAATAGTTTGCAAAAATATGCTATTAAGAGAAATAAATGCATAAATCAAATAAATCTTTTCAGACCTAATTAATTAGTCAAAACATAAACTTAAAGTTTAGCATCTAATCCTATCCTGATCCACTGCACTCTCTGTCTGTCTGTGTCTAAAGAGGAAAGCAGCCCGCCCTTCACAGGCCTCAAAGGAATGTGGCATGAAGTGCCAAGATATGACGTGGAAGCAAGAAACCTCCCCCTGACACTCCTCGGACGCAAGCCCGCCCTTCAGCAATCTCCCGGGACGTTTCTCGTACCTAACCCATAGAAGCCAGCTGAGCTGAGAAAAAGAAGAAGTGCCAGCCCCCATCCAGAGAGGACAGTATTTATACCATAATTATTGGCAGAGTACACAAAGATGTAACATTTTTCAGTAAAACCTTTACGTGATTGGTCAGTCATGATGCATGAGGTCACACTTCCCTGACTCATTCTAAAAACCTGACTTCACTAGTCTTAACAAAAGAAGCATACATGAATAACTACATTTATAAACATTTGCAACATTTACTAGGAAAAATGTTTCAATCTAATTCATCCTTCCTTCCTTCTCAGCGCAGTAGATGGACACTTTTAACTAACTGGTACATTGGCAGAATGACAAGAATGTGCAGTTCACGCTGTCCTTGACTTCTTGTCATGAGGAAAGCTGCCACAGTCTGCGCATGCTCCCTTCTCATTAAATTGCAAGTCATAGCCTTGATGGATTCACAGGCAGCCATGTTTTGTGTAGGCCCCAAAAATAAAACAAACACAAAGATAATATTAATTTCATGTAAATCAGTCCATTATGTTTCCCAAGTGCATTATTAATTCACACACATTATAAAAAGAGGTGTTATTAACTGAAAATGTTTATCAAAATATGCAACAAGTCAAAGTCTATTAAGACAGGAATAATTGATTTTATATTGCATGGGATGAGCTGGGAAGAGAGAAACACATTCTATTTATCTTCAAAGGTAAAAAGGCCACTTTTTCTCTACATTGCAAAAAAACACATGTTAATTCAGCAAAAGCATTTTCAGGCCTCACTTTCATGTTTTTCATGTGCCATTTTTTTAACCTGCACCAAAATGTGTGTTGCAATTTAAATGCAGCCTGTCTGAAGCACAAAAAAATAAACAATGCATGACTGCAGATGAAATCTGCTCCATCACACTCATCTGTCCACATGAAATTAATTTGCCACAATCTAAACATGTCATTTTAATCTTTCCAAAGTTCTTCTAAATATTTGGGACCGTTTCCCTTGCCTCTGATGCTGTCAGTGCCACTTCTTTGCTGAATGTACTGGCAGGTCGGGGGTTCTCCTCCAAATCTCTCTTTTGTGCAGCACTATAATTAATCGGTGCCACCTCTCCATATGACGATGCATGGTATAGTTACCATAACTATATTTTTTTTCGGTTCCTCTGGAGAGTACATCGTGGCAGATGAGGCAGGTAACGTACCGGGCATTTACCTTTTTTGCATGTAGAGGAAAGGAAAAAAATTTCGAGCGTCCAAGTTCTAAGGTGTCCCAGGGCCATTTTAGTGGACCAGGCCCAAATCCAAAGAACAGGCCGCCATTTTGAGAGTCCTGTTGCAGCCGCCTGTCGCTGTAGCATCAAGAGCGGCCGAAACTCAGCTGAATGGCAACTAAAACGGTAAAGGGGCGCCCCACTACAGCAGACGAGCCTCCACCTGGGAAGGCCCGTTCACGCCGCCTCCCCCCCCCCCCTTCGGGCACCCCACGCCGTTATTCGGAGCAGGATTGTAGGATGGCCACACCAGTGCGGCAACCGAATCTCAGCGCCTTGTGGTGTCTTCTATTCAGAAAATATTGTTGTGCTGCCTTCGGCCTATTCGCCGCAAGTGCGCACGCAACTCAGCTGCATAGCGAGTGAAACACCAAGGGGCGCCCCACTGCAGCCGAGGAACCTTCATCTTGGGGGCGACGCACAGCATCACATTGCTTTCCAATGCAGTCAGATCCTCAAACAACCCCCACTGACTGACGCGAACTCACAGGCCAACGGAGCGCCCCACGCCGACTTTCGGCGCAGCATTGTAGGATGGCCACACCAGTGCGGCAACTTGCTAGACACCACCTCGTTGCCATCCGGATCTTGGCGCGTTGCGCTGCCTTTGGCCCTATTCGCACATCGGTCCGCTACTGACGCCATCTCACAGGCCAACGGTGCGCCCCACGCCGACTTTCAGCATTGTAGGATGGCCACACCAGTGCGGCAACTTGCTAGACACCACCTCGGTGCCATCCGGATCTTGGCGCGTTGTGCTGCCTTCGGCCTATTCGCACATCGGTCCGCTACTGACGCCATCTCACAGGCCAACGAGGCGCCCCACGCCGACTTTCAGCATTGTAGGATGGCCACACCAGTGCGGCAACTTGCTAGACACCACCTCGGTGCCATCCGGATCTTGGCGCGTTGTGCTGCCTTCGGCCTATTCGCACATCGGTCCGCTACTGACGCGAACTCACAGGCCAACGGGGCGCCCCACGCCGACTTTCAGCATTGTAGGATGGCCACACCAGTGCGGCAACTTGCTAGACACCACCTCGGTGCCATCCGGATCTTGGCGCGTTGTGCTGCCTTCGGCCTATTCGCACATCGGTCCGCTACTGACGCCGCCTCACGTGCCAACGGATTTTCTACGCTTTTTATACCCTATGCCGCATAACAGGTCATGTGACTTGTTTATAAAACTTTTCATTGGTTCATTTTACTTTTGGTTTCCTAATGATGGAAGGCTTGATCATATGACCTAAAAATAACACTTTTCATTGGATTAAAACTTTTTTTTTTTCCCAAACGATGAAAGCCCCACCTTGTTTCTGGATGTTTCAGACTGAAGCTGGCGTCAGCATGAGAGCACCACCATCTCGTGCCTCCGTCGTGGTCATTCCGCGAGCAATCATGGCAGCCGCTCCCCACCGGAAGCCTGCAGGAGTCGGGGGCCCCCAAGACTTTTGTAGAATCCTCAAGGCTGAGGGGACGCTTTCGAGAATGGGGTCCAAGACCTAGCAGACAAGCGTCCGATTTCCAAGGTGTCCCAGGGCCATTTCAGTGGACCAGGCCCAAAAAGGAAAGAGCTTGCCGCCATTTTGAGAGTCCTGTGGCAGCCGCCTATCGCTGCACCGCAAGAGTGGGCGCAACTCAGCTGAATGGCGGATTTTGACACAGTGTACCAAAAGCGGGCGGAATGGCAACTGAAACGGTAAAGGGGCGCCCCACTACAGCAGACGAGCCTCCACCTGGGGAGGCCCGTTCACGCCGACTCACCCCCCCCCCGGGGCGCCCCACGCCGTTATTCGGAGCAGCATTGTGGGATACCAAAACCAGTGCGGCAACTTACTTGACATCACCTGGGTGCCATCCACATCTCAGCGCGTTCTGCTGCCTTGGGACTATTCGCACAACAGACCGCTACTGATGAGCCACCCCCCGGGACGCCCCACGCCGTTATTCGGAGCAGCATTGTAGGATACCCAAAACCAGTGCGGCACCCAGGCAACATCACCTGGGTGCCGTCCAGAACTCAGGACGTTGTGCTGCCTTGGGACTATTCGCACAACCGACCGCTACTGACCATTGTTCCTTCTTTTTTCCTAAAAATGTTTAAATGTTTTTACTGTTTTTGTTGCGTTGTTTATATTTATAAGTTATTAAAGTTTTATAATCCTACTACTTTGTTGGAGTGCTATATATTTTTAATGTGACACATAATTGTAAAAACTTTGATGTACAAAGAGGCATCCCTGGAATCTTCCGCTTCAGGCTCGGTCCCCTCCCCAATCACAATACAGGATGGTTTTCAGATAGTAGGAACGCGTGTGGTGTGACGGATCTCATCGGGTGGGTGCCTTGATCTACTGTAACTCCTTTGAAGAGGGGTGATTCTTTACAGCTGGGGCCATAAAGTACATCTGCAGGGCTACCTGATAGCCTGGGACCGGCCTGGACAATCGGACACAGAGGAAGAGGAGTGTCAGAGGGTGCGGTAGTGAATAGGGCGAAAGGGAGGTGTCGGGCGGGCACAGAGTGTGATTCTCAGGGAAGAGCA